>NC_090649.1:13419073-13451573 GCF_040937935.1 Hyperolius riggenbachi | reverse complement strand
GCCACCACCAGTACCACCAGCACACTTGCTTGAAGGCAGCTTGTCATCGGAGCAGGAGGTGTCTCTGGCGCAGAGGCATGGCAGCAGCAAGGTGGCAAGCAGGAAGGCAGGAGCCACAGCCTGCTGCTTCAGGCGCTACCACCACCCGCAGCAAACCTCCAACCAAACCAAAAAAGGCACAAGCCTCCAAGGGCACCAAAAAACCCCAGCCCTCAAGCTCAAAGGGCAGGTTGAAGTCCCCAGTCTGGCGGTTCTTCACTAAGTGCACAGAGGACCCGACCCGTGCAATTTGCAACATTTGCAAGTTCAGTCTCAGCAGAGGTCGTGATCCCCTCAAGCTGAGTACCTCGTGCTTACAGACCAGGCATCTTGAGGACTTTTGTGAGTATGAGAAGCTGATGCAAAGTGGCACAGGCAGTGGGCAGAGCCAGTGAGCCACTGCACAGATTTCAGCAGCAGAAGCAGCAGCATCCCATCCAGCAGCAGCAGCAGGAGCACAGCAGCAGCAACTCACCCCCCCCCCCCCCCGGGCAGCCAGTCCTCAGTTGCCTCATCAGCTCCCTCCACAGTGGCCTCATCAGCTCCCTCCACAGTGGCCACTTCATCCTCCTGCGCAGGCAAATGCCGCCAGACCCTGCTCAGCGAGTCCTTTCCCGGTGTGACCAAGGTGTTGCCTCCCACTCACAGGCGCATCCGGGTGCTGAACGGGTTGCTTGCCCGGGCCATGTGCTTCCAGCTCCTGCCATATTCCTTCGTGCAGGAGGGGAGTGACATGAGAGCACTGCTGCAGTTCGGGATCCTGGAGTGGCAAGTCCCCAGCCGCCACTACTTCTCCCGCACAGCGATCCCAGCACTGCACCAGTTTGCCATGGCGAACGTGGGCCACGCACTCAATCACTCTTTGAGTGCGCGGATCCACATAACCATGGATTCATGGAGCAGCCATTTTGGGATAGAACGCTATCTGTCCTTTACGGCACACTGGGTCAGCCTGGTGGAAAGCCCGAGCGAGGAAGCAGCAGGTCCACCCTCGGGCACAGCAGCAGCGGCACCAGTCGCCCACTATGTGGTGCCACCACGCGGGGTCAGGGGAGAAGCAGCAGCTCCCGCCGCCAAGCGACAACGCAACAGCAGCGTGAAGGCCCGCCACTGCCAAGTGCTGCTGGAGATGGTCAGCCTGGGGAAGAACAGTCTGACATCAGCCAATGTGCTCTGCTACCTGAGGGAGCAGGAGAAGACGTGGCTGACCCCCAGAGGCCTCCGAGTCGGATTGGTGGTGTCCGACAATGCGGCCAACCTGCTGTCTGCCATCAGCAGGGGACACTTATCCCACATCCCCTGCTTGGCCCACGTCCTGAACCTGGTGGTGCAGAAGTTCCTGCACACCTACCAGGGGATGGAGGAGCTGTTGGAAGCGGGGCGTAAAATTGTGCGCACTTTCCGCAGCTCAGCTGCTGCTGCATCAAAGCTGGCAGAGATCCAGCAGCGTGAGGGCCTGCCACCACACCGCCTTGTCATTGATGTGCCGACTCGCTGGAACTCCACCCTGGCGATATTGGAGCGGCTGGTTGAGCAGAGGAGGGCAGTCAACCGGTACATCGTGGAGGCCACTCTGGAAGGCAACCCCAAACTCCAGCTCCTCACCAACGCACAGTGGGGGAAGATGCAGCAGGTCTGCTTGGTGTTGGCTCCCTTCCTGCAGGGAACCAACCTGGTGAGCCAGGAGCGGGCATCCCTCAGCCAGTGGGTGCCCTTTGTTTGTCTGCTGGACAGGGCACTTGGCGATTTGGTGGATTTGGGGTAGGAGGCCCGGAAGCAGCTGGAACAGCAGCCGCCTGCGCAGTCCACTGCTGTGCAGGAATTTGAATCCCTGGAGGAGGATGAGGAGGAGTTGGAGGTACTGGACGTCGCTGCTGAGGGGGAACAGCGGAGCGCAGCAGCAGTGGTGCGAGGGTGGAGAGAGGAGGAGGAGGCTCAGGAGCCAGAGGATGTCTCTGTGTCACGGACCACCCTGTTCCCCATGGCAGCGCACATGCTGCGTTGCCTGCGTACAGACCCCAGGGTGAAGCAGATGCAAGCGAGGGAGCAGTGGCGTAGCTACAAACCTCTGGGCCCGATGCGGAATCTGGATGTGCCCCCCCCCCCGGCAACAACAGCCCCCCCCGGCAACAACAGCCCCCCTCCCCCGGCAACACCCGACGCACACACATAGCCGAATCCCTATAGCCAGCTATAGGTCCCCCCAGTATAGGTAATGAGGCATAGGTAAGCCAGTATAGTTGCCCCCGGTATAGGTTAGCCAGGTAGGTGCCTCCAGCATAGGTAGCCAGTATAGTTGCCCCCAGTATAGGTTAGATAGGCAGGCGCCACCGGTATAAGTTAGATAAGTTAGACAGGTGCCCCCAGTACAGGTTGGCTAGGTGGGTGCCTCTAATATAGGTAGCCAGAATAGTTGCCCCCAGCATAGGTTAGATAGGTAGGTGCCCCCAGTATAGGTTAGTTAGGTAGGTGCCTCCAATATAGGTAGCCAGTATAGTTGCCACCTGTATAGGCTAGCTAGGTGCCCCCAATACAGGTTAGATAAGTAAGTGCCCCCAGTATAGGTTAGATAGGTAGGTGCCCCCCACTAGGTTAGATAGGTAGGTGCCCCCCAGTATAGGTTATATTAGGTAGCTGCCCCCCAGTATAGGTTATATTAGGTAGCTGCCCCCCAGTATAGGTTAGATGAGGTAGGTGCCCCCCAGTATAAGGTTAGATGAGGTAGGTGCCCCTCAGTATAGGTTAGATTAGGTAGCTGCCCCCCAGTATAGGTTAGATAGGTAGCTGCCCCCCAGTATAGGTTAGATAGGTAGGTGCCCCCCAGTATAGGTTAGATTAGGTAGGTGCCCCCCAGTATAAGGTTAGAGTAGGTAGGTGCCCCCCAGTATAGGTTAGATTAGGTAGGTGCCCCCCAGGAAAGATTAGGTAGGTAGCTGCCCCCCCAGGAAAGCTTAGGTAGGTAGCTGCCCCCGCTTTGCCCCCACATAATGGAGGGGGGGAGCTGGAGCCGCGGGAAGGGCAGCCCGACCTCTCCCTCCCTTCCTCTCCCCGGGCCCCCCTCCCTCAGATGCAGAGTGAGCGCGCACGGAAGCGCTGTAGGCAGAACTCACCTCCGTCCCTGGTTCCAATCGCCGCTGGTCTCCTCCCGCTCTGCATAGATGCTGTTACACACGCAGCTTCCTGTTTAGCCGGAAGCAGCGTGTGTAACAGCATTAATGCAGAGAGGAGATCAGCGGCGATTGGAACGCAGGGAGGTGAGTTCTGCCTACAGCGCTTCCATGCGCGCTCACTCTGCATCTGAGGGGGGGGCCCGGGGAGAGGGAGGGAGAGGTCGGGCTGCCCTCCCCGTGGCTGCGGCTGCCCCCCTCCCAATAGCGCGCACGGCCCTCTAAAGGAACATTTGCCCCCCAGGCCCCTCCCCCGCCTCTTCAGGAGCCGGGCCTGGTCGCCAAGGCAACCGTTGCGACCCCGGTCCCTACACCACTGCGAGGGAGGACGCCTGCATCAGCATGATCCTGGATCCACGGCTGAGGGGGAAGTGGGCTCAGTTTCTGCCTGCTACAGGACGTGAGCAGCGCACAAGCGAGTTGCAGCAGCTCCTTGTTCGGTGACTGGAGGAAGCCTTCCCCCAGGCTTCCACCCCCTCTGTCCCTGTCCAGCCAGCACAGCAGCCAGTGCCTGCGGCCAGCAGCAGCAGCGTCAGGCGCTCAGGAGACCTGCTATCATTGACGCAGGTGTTCTACATGACGGTAGAGCAGCCGAGAGAGGAGGTGCGTGCAGCAGCCACCTCCTCTGAAAGCCACAGCCAGCGCATGACCCAGATGGTGGCTGAGTACATGGGGTCCTTCAGTGGGCTTGACACCGGCAGCGTGGACCCCATGGAGTACTGGGTGGAGCAGTTGCACATCTGGAGTGAGCTGGTGCAGTACGCCCTGGAAGTCCTGTCTTGCCCCCCTTCCAGCGTGCTGTTCGAGAGGTGCTTCAGTGCGGCCGGTGGCGTGGTCACCGAGAAGCGCTCTCGTCTGTCCACAGAGGGAGTGGACAGACTGACATTTTTGAAGATCAACCAGGCCTGGAATGAAGACACGTTCCTGGCACCTACTGTCAGTGAGAGGAGGACATGAGCTGCCTGGGAATCATTCTTTGACAACATAAACCTTCATTCCCGGGGTCCTGATAATTTGGCCTGATGTTTCTTCACTTGCTGTGGTAGTAACACTAGCTACCATGGCCCGTGACATGCCTGATGCTGCCACACGTCACTCCTCTTCCTGCTGCTGTTGCTGATGTATTTATATATTTATGAATTTACTGATTTATTTATGAATTTATTTATTTGTGTATTTATTTATTGTATTTATACAGCGCCAACATATTACGAAGCGTTGATTTTCATCCTCCTGCTGTTCACCACACAATGCATGCCTGCTGCTGCCACACGTCACTCCTCTTCCTGCTGCTGTAGTTATCCTGCTGTCTGTGCTCCCACCGCCAGGGTCCACAGAATACATTGCCTGCTGCCATTCGCCACGCCTCCTCCTGCTGCTATAGTTATCCTCCTGCCTGTCTGTGTTCCCACTGGCAGGGTCCACAGAATTATGTGCTGCTGCCATGCGCTGCCACTAGCTATTACGCCACTACAATAACTATTCTGTTGTATATTAAAAAAAAAAAAAATCTGAGGTGTCTGGGTTGAAAACTGTGCTGTCCCAGTTGTGCATTGGGCACAATGTGGGCTGCACGACTGCTGTCTGGAACCTCCTCCTGCTCTTTGCTGTTTATTTTCAGCCATGGTACCAACGCTAGGTACCATTGGCCTGTGACATTGCCTGCTGCCATATGTCACTACACCTCCTCCTCCTCCTGCTGCTGTTGCTACTACAGTTATCCTCCTGCCTGTCTGTGTTCCCACCGCCAGGGTCCACAGAATTATGCGCTGCTGCCATGCACCACTAGCTATTACACCACTACAATAGCTATGCTGGTGTTGAAGATAACATTTTACAACAGTACAGTTCTGTAAGGGAAAAAACGAAGAATGGTGGTGGTGGTGGACGGTGAAGAAGAAGAAGAATAACCATGTGAAGAAGAAGAAGAACCAGGTGAAGAAGAAGAACCAGGTGAAGAAGAAAAGAACCAGGTGAAGAAGAAAAGAACCAGGTGAAAAAGAACCAGATGATGTTGACGAAGAATAAGAAGATGAAGAAGAACCAGGTGAAGAAGAAGAATAGAAAAACCAGGTGAAGAAGAAGAAGAGAAGAACCAGGTGAAGAAGAAGAAGAAGAGAAGAACTAGGTGTAGAAGAAGAAGAGAAGAACCAGGTGAAGATGAAGAAGAGAAGAACCAGGTGAAGAAGAAGAAGAAGAGAAGAACTAGGTGTAGAAGAAGAAGAGAAGAACCAGGTGAAGATGAAGAAGAGAAGAACCAGGTGAAGAAGAAGAAGAGAAGAACCAGGTGAAGAAGAAGAAGAAGAGAAGAACCAGGTGTAGAAGAAGAAGAGAAGAACCAGGTGAAGAAGAAGAAGAGAAGAACCAGGTGAAGATGAAGAAGAGAAGAACCAGGTGAAGAAGAAGAATAGAAGAACCAGGTGAAGATGAAGAAGAGAAGAACCAGGTGAAGAAGAAGAATAGAAGAACCAGGTGAAGATGAAGAAGAGAGGAACCAGGTGAAGAAGAAGAAGAAGAGAAAAACCAGGTGAAGAAGAAGAAGAGAAGAACCAGGTGAAGATGAAGAAGAGAAGAACCAGGTGAAGATGAAGAAGAGAAGAACCAGGTGAAGATGAAGAAGAGAAGAACCAGGTGAAGATGAAGAAGAGAGGAACCAGGTGAAGAAGAAGAAGAAGAGAAGAACCAGGTGAAGAAGAAGAAGAGAAGAACCAGGTGAAGAAGAAGAAGAGAAGAACCAGGTGAAGATGAAGAAGAGAAGAACCAGGTGAAGAAGAAGAAGAAGAGAAGAACCAGGTGAAGAAGAAGAAGAGAAGAACCAGGTGAAGAAGAAGAAGAGAAGAACCAGGTGAAGAAGAAGAAGAGAAGAACCAGGTGAAGAAGAAGAAGAGAAGAACCAGGTGAAGAAGAAGAAGAGAAGAACCAGGTGAAGAAGAAGAAGAGAAGAACCAGGTGAAGAAGAAGAGAAGAACCAGGTGAAGAAGAAGAAGAGAAGAACCAGGTGAAGAAGAAGAAGAGAAGAACCAGGTGAAGAAGAAGAAGAGAAGAACCAGGTGAAGAAGAAGAAGAGAAGAACCAGGTGAAGATGAAGAAGAGAAGAACCAGGTGAAGAAGAAGAGAAGAACCAGGTGAAGATGAAGAAGAGAAGAACCAGGTGAAGATGAAGAAGAGAAGAACAAGGTGAAGAAGAAGAAGAGAAGAACCAGGTGAAGATGAAGAAGAGAAGAACCAGGTGAAGATGAAGAAGAGAAGAACCAGGTGAAGAAGAAGAAGAGAAGAACCAGGTGAAGAAGAAGAAGAGAAGAACCAGGTGAAGAAGAAGAGAAGAACCAGGTGAAGAAGAAGAAGAGAAGAACCAGGTGAAGAAGAAGAAGAGAAGAACCAGGTGAAGAAGAAGAAGAGAAGAACCAGGTGAAGATGAAGAAGAGAAGAACCAGGTGAAGAAGAAGAAGAGAAGAACCAGATGATGATGATGATGATGAAGGAGAATAAGAAGATGAAATAAAAACAATTGAAGATGAACCAGGTGAAGAAGAAGAAGAACTTAAAGAACCAGATGCCAGTGAAGAAGAAGATGATAAAGATGATAGTAATGCATGATTGATGATGAGAAACAAAAAGAGGGTACAACAGAAAAAGAAGATGGTGAAGAATAAGATGGAGAGAAAAAAAGAAGAAGACGGTGACGATGAATAAACAAGAAATGCTGAAAAAAAAGTTTTCCATCACATTTTTCTTTTTTTTTATATTAGACCTATTTACATGTGCTTTCCCTTTAAAAAAAAAAAAGATCCGAATTCGCGAACACAAATTTTTTCACGAATTTTTTTACGCAACCCGAACCGAATTTGAATCCAAACCGAATTCGGCAATCGCATCCGAATCCGAATTTTCCGCGGGCCCGATTTCGAATGTACCCGAATCGAATTTTGGTACATTCGAGCAACCCTGCTTGCCACAGATTCTCGATTGGATTTAGATCTGGACTTTGACTGGGCCATTCTAACACATGGATATGTTTTGTTTTAAACCATTCTATTGTTGCACTGGCTTTATGTTTAGAGTCGTTGTCCTTCTGGAAGATGAACCTCCGCCCCAGTCTCAAGTCTTTTGCAGTCTCCAAGAGGTTTTCTTCCAAGATTGCCCTGTATTTGGCTCCATCCATCTTCCCATCAACTCTGATAAGCTTCCCTGTCCCTGCTGAAGAGATGCACCCCTAGAGCATGATGCTGCCACCACCATATTTGACAGTGGGGATGGTGTGTTCAGAGTGATGTGCAGTGTTAGTTTTCCGCCACACATAGCGTTATGCATTTTGGCCAAAAAGTTCCATTTTGGTCTCATCTGACCAAAGCACCTTCTTCCACATGGTTGTTGTGTCCCCCACATGGCTTGTGGCAGCCTGCAAACGGGACTTCTTATGCTTTTCTGTTAACAATGGCTTTCTTCTTGCCACTCTTCAATAAAGGCCAACTTTGTGCAGTTCACGACTGATAGTTGTCCTATGGACAGAGTCTCCCACCTGAGCAGTAGATCTTTGCAGCTCATCCAGAGTCACCATGGGCATCTTGACTGCATTTCTGATCAGCGCTCTCCTTGTTCGGCCTGTGAGTTTAGGTGGACGGCCTTGTCTTGGTAGGTTTACAGCTGTGCCATACTCCTTCCATTTCTGACTGATCGCTTGAAGAGTGTTCCGTGGGATGTTCAAGGCTTTGGAAATCTTTTTGTAGTCTAAGCCTGCTTTAAATGTCTCCATAGCTTTATCCCTGTCCTGTCTGGTGTGTTTTTGGACTTCATTGTGTTGTTGCTCTCAATATTCTCTTAGGTCCCATTCACACTTGCGGTTCGAGTCCGCAAGTGTCCGGGGGTCCGGGTCCGGTGGCCGCAAAGAGACCGTACGGGTCTCTGCGGTGGCCACGAGGCGGCACAAGTTGAAGATCCGGAATATATCAGTTCCGGCTACAATAAAGTAGCCGGAACTAGATACTTTGCAGTGCCAGAAAGGCACCCCAAGCATGGGGGATACCGGCGTCAGCGTGTAGTCCGGGCCCCCCAAGTGGCATAGGACCGGTGCTGGAAGCATCCGGTCCTATTGCCAGTGTGATGAGAAACATCCGTTTCTCATTGCACAGCATGGGCCGCATGTTCGGGTCAGGATCCGGCCCGGGTCCGCAGCCGCACCGGGACAGACTGAAAAATAGCGCATGTTGGAAAAAAAGCCGGACCGTCCCGGAGCTGCGTTCCCGGATCGGATCCGGATCCGGACGGCGCGCGAGTGTGAATGGATACATTGATTAACAATGTATCCGTTCACCATCCGCTGTGTACAGAGCGTTCCGGGACCTGGAACGCTAATGTGAACCGGGCCTTAGACAAACTCTGAGGCCGTCACAGAGCAGCTGTATTTGTACTGACATTAGATTACACACAGGTGCACTCTGTTTAGTCATTAGAACTCATCAGGAAATGTCTATGGGCAACTGACTGCACTCAGACCAAAGGGGCTGAATAATTACGCACACCCTATTTTGCAGTTATTTATTTAAAAAAAAAAAACGTTTGGTATCATGTATGATTTTCATTTCACTTCTCATGTGTACACCACTTTGTATTGGTCTTTCACGTGGAATTCCAATAAAATTGATTCAGGTTTGTGGCAATAATATGACAAAATGTGGAAAACTTCAAGGGGGCTGAATACTTTTGCAAGCCACTGTATATGTGTGTGTGTTTGCGTGTGTGAGTGTGTTTGTGTGTGTGTGTGTGTGTGTGTGTGTGTGTTTGTGTGTGTGTGTGTATATATATATATGTGTGTGTGTGTGTGTGTGTGAGTGTGTGTTCACAATCACTCGAAAATTCCTTGACCGATCTGAACAAAACTTGGTATACAGATCCCTTACTACCTGAGATGATAGGTTCTGGGTAGTGTTGGGCGAACAGTGTTCGCCACTGTTCGGGTTCTGCAGGACATCACCCTGTTCGGGTGATGTTCGAGTTCGGCCGAACACCTGACGGTGCTCGGCCAAACCGTTCGGCCACATGGCCGAACTAAGAGCGCATGGCCGAACGTTCCCCGAACGTTCGGCTAGCGCTGTGATTGGCCGAACGGGTCACGTGGTTCGGGCCCGAACGCGCTCTGATTGGCCGAACGGTCACGTGGTTCGGGTAAATAAATACCCGAACCACGTCATATCTCCGCCATTTCTCTGTGGGTTTAGCTTTGGGTAGGCAGGCAGGGTAGTTCGCTCTCCAGCCACGCTAGCCAGGGTCCCCCCCAGTCATTGTGTGTCGCTGCTGGGAACAGTAGTACACCGCTCGCTCAGCCACACTATATATAGCATTGTTTACTGCCACTGTGTACCTCGCTCAGCCACGCTATATATAGCATTGTGTTTTCTGACACTCTGTGTACACGGCTTAGCCTGACTAATATAGCATTGTGTGTACTGCCACTGTGCACCTCGCTCAGCCACGCTATATATAGCATTGTGTTTTCTGACACTCTGTGTACACGGCTTAGCCTGACTAATATAGCATTGTGTGTACTGCCACTGTGTACCTCGCTCAGCCACGCTATATATAGCATTGTGTTTTCTGACACTCTGTGTACACGGCTTAGCCTGGCTATATAGCATTGTGTGTACTGCCACTGTGCACCTCGCTCAGCCACGCTATATATAGCATTGTGTTTTCTGACACTCTGTGTACACGGCTTAGCCTGACTAATATAGCATTGTGTGTACTGCCACTGTGCACCTCGCTCAGCCACGTTATGTATAGCATTGTGTTTTCTGACACTCTGTGTACACGGCTTAGCCTGACTAATATAGCATTGTGTGTACTGCCACTGTGCACCTCGCTCAGCCACGCTATATATAGCATTGTGTTTTCTGACACTCTGTGTACACGGCTTAGCCTGACTAATATAGCATTGTGTGTACTGCCACTGTGCACCTCGCTCAGCCACGCTATATATAGCATTGTGTTTTCTGACACTCTGTGTACACGGCTTAGCCTGGCTATATAGCATTGTGTGTACTGCCACTGTGCACCTCGCTCAGCCACGCTATATATAGCATTGTGTTTACTGCCACTCTGTGTACACCGCTCAGCCAGACTATATACCGTTGTTTACTGACCCTCTGTGTACACCGCTCAGCCAGACTATATACCATTGTTTACTGACACTCTGTGTACACGGCTCAGCCTGACTATATAGCATTGTGTGTACTGCCACTGTGCACCTCACTCAGCCACGCTATATATAGCATTGTGTTTTCTGACACTCTGTGTACACGGCTTAGCCTGACTATATAGCATTGTGTGTACTGCCACTGTGCACCTCGCTCAGCCACGCTATATATAGCATTGTGTTTACTGCCACTCTGTGTACACCGCTCAGCCAGACTATATACCGTTGTTTACTGACACTCTGTGTACACCGCTCAGCCAGACTATATACCATTGTTTACTGACACTCTGTGTACACGGCTCAGCCTGACTATATAGCATTGTGTGTACTGCCACTGTGCACCTCGCTCAGCCACGCTATATATAGCATTGTGTTTTCTGACACTCTGTGTACACGGCTTAGCCTGACTATATAGCATTGTGTGTACTGCCACTGTGCACCTCGCTCAGCCACGCTATATATAGCATTGTGTTTACTGCCACTCTGTGTTCACCGCTCAGCCAGACTATATACCATTGTTTACTGACACTCTGTGTACACGGCTCAGCCTGACTATATAGCATTGTGTGTACTGCCACTCTGTGTACACGGCTCAGCCAGACTATATATCATTGTGTGTACTGCCACTCTGTGTACACCGCTCAGCCAGACTATATAGCATTGTGTGTACTGCCACTCTGTGTACACCGCTCAGCCAGACTATATAGCATTGTGTGTACTGCCACTCTGTGTACACCGCTCAGCCAGACTATATAGCATTGTGTGTACTGCCACTCTGTGTACACCGCTCAGCCAGACTATATAGCATTGTGTGTACTGCCACTCTGTGTACACCGCTCAGCCAGACTATATACTATTGTTTACTGACACTCTGTGTACACGGCTCAGCCTGACTATATAGCATTGTGTGTACTGCCACTGTGCACCTCGCTCAGCCATGCTATATATAGCATTGTGTTTTCTGACACTCTGTGTACACGGCTTAGCCAGACTATATAGCATTGTGTGTACTGCCACTCTGTGTACACCGCTCAGCCAGACTTTATAGCATTGTGTGTACTGCCACTCTGTGTACACCGCTCAGCCAGACTATATAGCATTGTGTTTACTTCCACTCTGTGTCTGCTGGGCCTGGGAACAGTAGTACACCGCTCACCTGCCACTGTATAGCATTGTGCTCTGTGTCGCTGCTGGGAATAGTGGTACACCGCTCACCCGCCACTGTATAGCATTGTGCTCTGTGTCGCTGCTGGGAATAGTGGTACTGTATAGCATTTCTGTACTGCCACTGTACTGCTGCCAGTCAGCGTGTACTGTAAGGATAAGTGAAATGAGGAAGAAATCCGGTGAAAGAGGGAGGGGCAAGGGAAGAGGTGTTTCCCCTGACGGTTCACGTACAGGCCACAGGGGAGCACCCAAGAAAACCCACTCAATACCGCCCATGTTGTCCAGGACAACAACCCTCACAGATCCAAAAGAACAGGACCAGATAATTACTTGGATGACCTCTCAAGCGTCCAGCAGTGGGTTAAGCAGCACCAGCACATCACGCACGAGGTCCGAGTACTCAGCCAGTTACAAGGAGCCAGTGGGCACAAAGCTGACACAACCGGCAGCGACACCACGCACACAACTGCCAGATAACCAGTCCGATGAATTACCTCAGGACACAATGGGGTATTCGCAGGAGCTATTCCCAGCCCAACAAACTTCCACCTTTCAAAGGTCAATGGAGGAACAGCCAGAAATGTTGTGCCCGGATTCACAACCATTAACTGTGGGAAATGCACCGTGCACTGAAATACAAGGCGAGTCCGAGGAGGACTCGGAAACCCAAATCCCAGAGCAAGTTGGGCAGGAGGGGTTGCAATTGCAGGAGGTCGGCCGACAAGATCTGGAAGACGACGTTGGAGTGAGCTGCGCAGAGGTTGTTCTGGGGAGCTCTACTCCACGGCGGCGGCCCCCCACAATGACATATGACGAGTTTGAGGAGATGGAAGAGGAGGGTATGGACAATGTGGACAGAGACCCAGATTTTGTTTGTGAACGAGAACATCGCCGTCGTAGCAGCAGCACAGATGAGTCTGTTGAAGAACCCACTGCTGCACGAGTTCGCCTTGTGCCACAAGGTAGGCGGCGCGCAATTTCAGGCACCACAAGCGTGGAAGTTCAAGTGAGAGGCAAAAGAGGAGCAAACAGAAATCGCCAGCAAGGAGGCAGGTGCTCCAAAGTCTGGGCTTTCTTTGAAGACTGCACTGAGGATGTTACCATGGCGATTTGCAAGGTGTGCAAGACCCGCGTGAGCAGGGGGAAAAGTATTAACAACCTCTCCACCACCAGCATGAGCCGCCACATGCTATCCAAACATCCCACTCTGTGGGCAAACGCGGCAGGACAGGGTACCAGCAACACTGCCTCCCTTGGGTTCACCAGACTCACCACCAGACCCGCCTCAGCAGCAGCAGTAGCCCAGCCATTGCGTGGTTCACAACATTCACAAACATCAGACGACGCTGACACTGTCACTTTCCGGAGTAGTGCTCTTGAGGTCTCCCAGTGTTCATCAAACACAACAACCAACAGCCCTTCCGTGTGCAGCGCTACGGTTCAGTTGTCTGTGTCGGAGATGTTTGAGCGCAAGAGGAAATTGCCAGCAAATGACCCCCGGGCCGTGGCAGTAACAGCCAGCATAGCCAAGCTTCTGGCCTGCGAAATGCTGCCATATCGAGTGGTGGAGACAAACAGCTTCAAGGGCATGATGTCAGTGGCCATCCCACGTTACGTGGTTCCCAGCCGCTACCACTTTGCGCGCTCTGCAGTGCCTGAGTTGCATGAGCACGTGGTCAGCAAAATAACCCGAAGCTTGAAGAATGCCGTTGCCTGCAAGGTTCACCTCACCACTGACACTTGGACGAGTGCGTTCGGACAGGGTCGATACATCTCCCTTACCGCGCACTGGGTGAACCTTGTGGAGCCTGGCAGCGATTCCTCACCTGCTACGGCGCGGGTGTTGCCCACGCCGCAAACAGCTGCACCGCCGTCCCTCCCACTGGATAACAACAGCAGCACCTACCTCTCTGACTCCTTCTCCTCCAACGCATCTCAAAGCTGTACCTCATCCGGAAACGCTAACCCAGCAGCAGTAGGATCGTGGAAGCAGTGCAGCACAGCTGTTGGCATGCATCAGCAAGCGTTGCTGAAGCTGATCTGCCTTGGGGATAAGCAGCACACAGGGGAGGAAATTTGGAAGGGAATAAAGGAACAGACGGATTTGTGGCTGGCACCGCTGGACTTGAAACCGGGCATGGTTGTGTGTGATAATGGGAGTAATCTCATTCGCGCTTTAAGGTTGGCTAAGCTGACACACATCCCTTGCCTGGCGCACATGATGAACCTAGTAGTTCAGCGGTTCCTGAGGACATACCCAGGCGTGGCCGATCTTCTGTTGAAGGTGCGTCGAGTGGCCAAACATTGTAGAAATTCCAGTACTGCTTCGGGGGCACTCGCCAAGATGCAGGAGCGCTTCAATCTCCCCCACCATCGCTTGCTGTGTGATGTCCCTACGCGCTGGAATTCTACGCTGCACATGCTAGCACGCTTTTGTGAGCAGAAGAGTGCAGTGGTCCAGTACATGACGGCGCAGTACCGAGGCGCATCCGGACAGCTGCCAAGCTTCTGTGGATCCGATTGGGCCAACATGTTGGACCTCTGGCAAGTCCTCCAAAATTTTGAGCAATCCACGTTGCTTGTGAGCAGTGACAACTCTTCAGTCAGCATTACCATACCACTGCTGTGTTTACTAAAGAGGTCAATGTTGAAAATCAAGGAAACAGCTGTCATGATGCAACTGGGGGAATCTGAAGGAGAAAACGATCAGCGTGATGGTACCAACATCAGGCCATCCGCCTCAGGGAACGCTGGCCCCAGCAGCTATGACGAAGAAGAGGAGGAGGAACAGCTGGAGTTGGAGCAGGAATTTCATGCCACCACTGACGAGGGCCAGAGCGGTGCACGTTGGACTTCCACAATTCAGCGCGAATGGTCAGCAGAAGCAGACCAGGAGGAAGGTGACGACTATGATGCATCACAACAACTATCACAACGCTCACAAGAGGATGATGAGGATTCTGGTAGGACTCTTGCACACATGGCTCAATTCATGCTAGACTGCATTGAACGTGACCCACGCATTGTGCGCATTCTGGACAACACCAATTACTGGGTTTATACCCTTCTGGATCCACGGTACAAACACAATGTTCCAAAACTGCTTGAAGAAAGAGTCAGAAAGGTCAAAATGGAAGAATACCAGCAGGCCCTTGTGGGGACTTTAGAGAGGAGATTGACATCCTCCCCCTCCTCTAGCCAGTTGTACGCCGACAGACTGACTTCCGCAAACCCAGGACGACCAGGAGGGCAGCAAACAACGCAAGCCGCAGCTAGTGCCCAAAAGGGAATGGTATCGGCAGTGTCCTTGGAGTGGGAAAATTTTCTGACACCCATGCAGCAGCAGCCCACTGAACAGGAAGCGTGCAGATCCACCTCCAACACCGATCGCCTGGAGAAGATGGTCAAGGACTACATGTCAGATGACGTAGCTGTGTCGAACAATCCATCTGCACCCTTCAACTATTGGGTATCGAAGCTAGACACCTGGCACGAACTGGCAATGTACGCAATAGAGGTGCTGGCTTGCCCGGCAGCCAGCGTTATGTCGGAACGCTGTTTCAGTGCTGCCGGAGGCATCGTCACAGATCGGCGTATCCGCCTCTCCACAGAAAATGCAGACCGTCTGACTCAAATTAAAATGAATCAATCCTGGATTGGAAACGACTACGCAACACTCCAGGACCCCAACCAAGTAACATGACCAATGAACATCTGGGATGGTGTAGCGTTTCCGGTCCCTGTTTATTGAACCTCTCATCTGTATTACATTTATGAATGCATGGCGGCAAAAAGCATTGCTGCTATATCCGCATGCTTTTTGTCCTCATGCAAGGCCTGGGTTGTTGTGTCTCAAAAAGCATGGCCTTCTCCTCCTGCGCCTGCTCCTGTTCCATCACGTGTGCTGCTGCTGCTGCTGGGTTAGCGTTGCCGGTCCCTGTTTATGGAACCTCTTATCTTTATTACATTTATGACTGCATGGCGGTACAAAGCATGCTATCCGCACGCTTCTTGTCCTCATGCAAGGCCTGGGTTGTTGTGTCTCACAAAGCGTGGCCTTCTCCTCCTGCGCCTGCTCCTGTTCCATCACGTGTGCTGCTGCTGCTGCTGGGTTAGCGTTGCCGGTCCCTGTTTATGGAACCTCTTATCTTTATTACATTTATGACTGCATGGCGGTACAAAGCATGCTATCCGCACGCTTCTTGTCCTCATGCAAGGCCTGGGTTGTTGTGTCTCACAAAGCGTGGCCTTCTCCTCCTGCGCCTCCTCCTGTTCCATCACGTCTGCTGCTGCTGGGTTAGCGTTGCCGCGTGGTCCCTGTTTATTGAACCACTTATCTTTATTACATTTATGACTGCATGGCGGTACAAAGCATGCTATCCGCACGCTTCTTGTCCTCATGCAAGGCCTGGGTTGTTGTGTCTCACAAAGCGTGGCCTTCTCCTCCTGCGCCTCCTCCTGTTCCATCACGTCTGCTGCTGCTGGGTTAGCGTTGCCGCGTGGTCCCTGTTTATTGAACCACTTATCTTTATTACATTTATGACTGCATGGCGGTACCTCATGCAAGGCCTGGGTTGTTGTGTCTCACAAAGCGTGGCCTTCTCCTCCTGCGCCTCCTCCTGTTCCATCACGTCTGCTGCTGCTGGGTTAGCGTTGCCGCGTGGTCCCTGTTTATTGAACCACTTATCTTTATTACATTTATGACTGCATGGCGGTACCTCATGCAAGGCCTGGGTTGTTGTGTCTCACAAAGCGTGGCCTTCTCCTCCTGCGCCTCCTCCTGTTCCATCACGTCTGCTGCTGCTGGGTTAGCGTTGCCGCGTGGTCCCTGTTTATTGAACCACTTATCTTTATTACATTTATGACTGCATGGCGGTACCTCATGCAAGGCCTGGGTTGTTGTGTCTCACAAAGCGTGGCCTTCTCCTCCTGCGCCTGCTCCTGTTCCATCACGTGTGCTGCTGCTGCTGCTGCTGGGTTAGCGTTGCCGGTCCCTGTTTATGGAACCTCTTATCTTTATTACATTTATGACTGCATGGCGGTACAAAGCATGCTATCCGCACGCTTCTTGTCCTCATGCAAGGCCTGGGTTGTTGTGTCTCACAAAGCGTGGCCTTCTCCTCCTGCGCCTCCTCCTGTTCCATCACGTCTGCTGCTGCTGGGTTAGCGTTGCCGCGTGGTCCCTGTTTATTGAACCACTTATCTTTATTACATTTATGACTGCATGGCGGTACCTCATGCAAGGCCTGGGTTGTTGTGTCTCACAAAGCGTGGCCTTCTCCTCCTGCGCCTGCTCCTGTTCCATCACGTGTGCTGCTGCTGCTGCTGGGTTAGCGTTGCCGGTCCCTGTTTATTGAACCACTTATCTTTATTACATTTATGACTGCATGGCGGTACCTCATGCAAGGCCTGGGTTGTTGTGTCTCACAAAGCGTGGCCTTCTCCTCCTGCGCCTCCTCCTGTTCCATCACGTCTGCTGCTGCTGGGTTAGCGTTGCCGCGTGGTCCCTGTTTATTGAACCACTTATCTTTATTACATTTATGACTGCATGGCGGTACCTCATGCAAGGCCTGGGTTGTTGTGTCTCACAAAGCGTGGCCTTCTCCTCCTGCGCCTGCTCCTGTTCCATCACGTGTGCTGCTGCTGCTGCTGGGTTAGCGTTGCCGGTCCCTGTTTATTGAACCACTTATCTTTATTACATTTATGACTGCATGGCGGTACAAAGCATGCTATCCGCACGCTTCTTGTCCTCATGCAAGGCCTGGGTTGTTGTGTCTCACAAATCGTGGCCTTCTCCTCCTGCGCCACCCTCCTCCTGTTCCATCACGTGTGCTGCTGCTGGGTTAGCGTTACCGGTCCCTTTTCCTGGAACCTTTTATATGTATTACATTTATGACTGCATGCCGACAAAAAGCATGTTACCTGTGCAAAGAAAACAGACATTTCCCGCATTTAAAAGACAGTTTTCCCTTTGAAACTTTAAAATCGATTTTCTCAAAAACTATAACCTCTTTTTGCTAAAAAAATTTTTCCTCTTGTACCCACTCCCAAGGTGCACATACCCTGTAAATTTGGGGTATGTAGCATGTAAGGAGGCTTAACAAAGCACAAAAGTTCGGGTCCCCATTGACTTCCATTATGTTCGGAGTTCGGGTCGAACACCCGAACATCGCGGCCATGTTCGGCCTGTTCGGCCCGAACCCGAACATCTAGATGTTCGCCCAACACTAGTTCTGGGGGTCTCAGGTCCCCCCTGCACACCTGGGCAGAGCTACAAACAGCAAATCAGTTTTCACCCATTCATGTCAATGGAAAAAATATAAAAGGCTGCCATTCTCACAGTAATCAAGCCAGAGTCCCCACACTTGGCACAGTTGGTCACTTGGGGGCCAAGGTTACAAATCTAGGAAAAGTGGGTGGAGCATAAAACAGCCAATCAAATTTCAGGTATTCATTTTAAATGGGAAAATGTAAACTGCAGACATCCTTAGACTGCTGATCGCATGGTTCTCAAACTTAGCACAGTTGGTTACTGGGTGAATGGGATGAAGATTCTGGAAAGTGGGTGGAGCTTACAACAGCCAATCAGAATGCATCTATTGATTTTCAAGGGGAATATTTAAACTGCTGCCATTTAAAAAAAAAAAAAAAAAAAAAAAAAAAACATATATATCCTGGCACATCACCTCTAGTTAGGACATTAAATAAGTTATTAACCACTTGAGGACCCACCCTTTACCCCCCCTTAAGGACCAGCGCTGTTTGTTGTGATCTGTGCTGGGTGGGCTCTGCAGCCCCCAGCACAGATCAGAGGGCACGCAGAGCGATCAGATCGCCCCCCTTTTCCCCCCTTATGGGGATGATGTGCTGGGGGGGTCTGATCGCTCCTGCCTGCAGGCATGTTGCGGGGGGGGGGCACCTCAAAGCCCCCCTCCGCGGCGAAATTCCCCCCCCCCCTCTCCTACCTGTCATGCCCAGTGATCCGGGCTGCACAGGACGCTATCCGTCCTGTGCAGCCAGTGACAGGACGTCCTCTGTCACATGGCGGCGATCCCCGGCCGCTGATTGGCCGGGGATCGCCGATCTGCAGCAGCGCCGTACAATGTAAACAAAGAGGATTATTTCCGCTTGTGTTTACATTTAGCCTGCGAGCCGCCATCGGCGGCCCGCAGGCTATTCACGGAGCCCCCCGCCGTGAATTGACAGGAAGCAGCCGCTCGCGCGAGCGGCTGCTTCCTGATTAATTAGCCTGCAGCCGGCGACGCAGAACTGCGTTGCTGGTCCTGCAGCTGCCACTTTGCCGACGCACGGTATAAGCGTGCGGTCGGCAAGTGGTTAAGGAAAGGGAGGTGCTGAAGGGGGTGTGGCCAGAAAACAGCAAAAATCTATTAACCCTTCGCACTCTCGCATGCAAATGTTCAAACAATGTTAATGCATTTGTTTGAACATTTGCATGCGAGGGTGCGTAGGGTTAATAGATTTTTGCTGCCATTTTTACACTGTTAATGGCAGATGCTTCAAATTTCCTACAGTCGGGCATTGGGTGATTGGGGTTAAAATTAATTAAAGAGGCGGAGCCACAAATAGCCAATCAGATTTATTTGCTGGATAAACTGCTTCTATTCACACATTTTTGATGCCAGGAACCCGAAGGCTCACAAACTTGGTCATTGAGTGACTGTGTGTCAAGGTTACAAAAAGTGGGCGGAGCCAAAAAACTTTTCACTGGAAAATATAAACTGCAAAGTGGGTGGAACCTAAAAAAGCCAATCAAAATTCACCTGTTGTTTTTCAAGGGGAATATTTACATTGCTGCCATTTGTACAGTGTTGAGGGCAGAGGCCTCAAACCTGGTACAGTCTTTCATTGGGTGACTGGGGTTCAAATTCTGGAAAGGGGCGGAGCCACAAAAAGCCAATCAGATTTGTTTAATTTCTATGGGAATATACAAATTATTGATACCAAGGACTCTAAAGCTTATAAACTTGGTCTTTGAGTGACTGTGTGTCAAGGTCAGAAAAAGTGGGCAGAGTCAATAACTATTTTTTTACGTGGGTAAATATAAACTGCAGGCAAGGTTCCCAAACTTCACATAGTTGGTCACTGGGGGACTGGAATTAATATTCAGTAAAGTGGGTGGAGCTTACAACAGCCAATCAAAATTCACCTATTGATTTTCACAGGGAATATTTACATTGCTAGCATTATTGCACTCTAAAGCTCATAAACGTGATCAATCACGAGTGACTGTATGTCAATGTTAGAAACAGTGGGTGGAGCCAAAACAGCCAACTTTTTACATTTTTACATGGGAAAATATAAACTGCATCCATTTTTACACTGTTAATGGCGGGGTTCTCAAACTTGACACATATTAGAAAAGTGGGTGGAGCCTACAACATTTAATCAAAGCTCACCAATTGATTGCCAAGAGGAATATTTAAACTGCTCTCATTATTTCACTGTTAATTGCAGAGGCCTCAAACCTGCTACAGTCGGTCATTAACCTTTTGCCGACCGCTTCACGCCGATGGGCGTGGCCGCGGCGGCAGCCCCAGGACTGCCTAACGCCAATTGGCGTAAAGTCCTGGGGCTCTGTTTTGCAGAAGATCGCGCACAGGCTGCGCGCGCATCTCCTGCTTGGGGGGTGGAGTTCCGCCCGGCCTTCAGTCTCCGAGCAGCTATTGCCGCTCGGGAGACTGTTAGACGGCGTGACCGCCGTCTATTTAGCCTGTGCAGCGCTGCGATCAGCAGCAGCACTGCACTGGGGACAGCCGTGTGACACGGCTGTCTCCCTGGGGGACAAGAGAGCGATCGGCTCTCATAGGCAAAAGCCTATGAGAGCCGATCGCCATAATTGGCTGGCTGTGGGGAGGGAGGGAGGGAGAGGGTTTAAAGAAACAGTTTCTTTTTTAAAAAAAGCAGGAACAATAATATTTATTATTAAAAAAAATAAACATGGGGGGAGGGATCAGACCCCACTAACAGAGAGCTCAGTTGGTGAGGAGAAAAGGGGGGGGGGTGATCACTTCTGTGCTGTGTTGTGCGGCCCTGCAGCTTGGCCTTAAAGCTGCAGTGGCCAATTTTACTCAAAATGGCCTGGCCACTAGGGGGGTTTAGCCCTGCAGTCCTCAAGAGGTTAAGTGACTGGGGTTCAAATTCACTAAAGGGGCGCAGCCACAAATGCTTAATCAGAATGCTTTGCTGGATAAACTACTTCTATTCACTCAATTTTGATGCCAGGAACCTGAAAGCTCACAAACTTGGTCACTGAGTGACTGTGTGTCAAGATTACAAAAAGTGAGCAGAGTCAAATACAAATTTCACTGGGAAAATTTAAACTGCAGCCATTCTTACACTGTATGTCACATTTCTCAAACTGTGCACAGTTGTTGATCACTGAGTGACTGAGATAAATATGCAAAAAAGTGGGTGGAGCCTACAAAAGCCAATAAAAATCACCTATTGATTTTCAAGGGTATATTTAAATTCCTGCCATTGGTGTGCTGTTAATGGCACAAGCCTCAACCATTGTACAGTTGGTCATTTGGTGAATGGGGTTCAAATCAGGAATAGGGGATAAAGCCCAAACAGCCAACCAGATTTGTTTCATTTCAATGGGAAAATACAAATGATTGATGCCAAGGACCCCAAAGCTCACTTGGTCATTGAGTGCTTGTGTGTTACGGTTAGAAAAAGTGGGCAGAGCCAACAGCAGCCAAATACATTCCCGGGCAACGCCTGGTCATAAGCTAGTTTGTTATAATGTTGATGATTATGGCTTACAGCTTATGAGAACCCCAAAATCAAAATCTCAGCCCATTAGAATATTGTGAAAAGGTTCAATTTTCTCGGCTCAAAGTGTCAGACTCTAATCAGCTAATTCATCCAAAACACCTGCAAAGGGCTCCTATTTTATAGATTAGTTTCACCTTTTAACCACTTAAGCCCACAGGCCACAGGGTTGTATATTTTTTACATCTGAGCAACTTTCACCCCTCATTCATTTGCCAATAACTTTATCACTACTTATCACAATGAATTGATCTATATCTTGTTTTTTTCCGCCACCAATTAGGCTTTCTTTGGGTGATACATTTTGCTAAGAATTAATTTATTTTAAATCCATTTTAACAGGAATATTAAGAAAGAAATGGAAAAAAATTATTATTTCTCAGTTTTTGGCCATTATAGTTTTAAATTAGTAATACATGCTGCCGTAAATTAAAACCCATGTATTTTATTTTCCCATTTGTCCCACTTATTACACCATTTAAATGATGTCCCTATCACAATGTATGGTGCCAATATTTTATTTAGAAATAAAGGTGCATTTTTTTCATTTTGCATTCATCACTATTTACAAGCCCATAATTTAAAAAATTATATTAATATACTCCTTTGGCATGCATATTTAAAAAAGTTCAGACCTTTAGGTAACTATTTATGTTTTTTTTTTATTGTAATTTTTTTATTAAAAATTTTATTTGGGTAATTTATTTGTGTAGGAGGTAAACAGCTATTTTTTAATGTAAATTTATTGAAAAATGGATGTGGGTGTAGTTTTACTATTTGGCCACAAGATGGCCACAGTCACAAAGTCCTGGAAGTGTGATTGTTCGCTTCCAGGAAGCATTAGGAGGACGGGGAACTTTTTGTTACTCAGAAAAACCGCAGCCTCTGATAAGAGGCTGTCGGTTTTTCCTGCGGGGGGCTTTGATCAATGAATGGGATCGATAATGCCATTCATTGATCGTTGGGCTAACGGCCAGCGGCGGGAGCACGCGCGGGAGCGTGCACAGCCTATCTGGACGAGAATGTTCGTCCAGATAGGCTTAAGTGGTTAAGTTGAATTACGGAAATAAATGGACTTTTGCACAATATTCTAATTTTCCGAGTTTCACCTGCATTCTAATGAGTGGAAGACTCTTACCTGAGGGTACCTGTAGAGTCCAGCGACACTCGCTATGGATGATAAACTGTCTCCAACAAATCCCACCAATTCACTCTTGTTGTAGCAACTGTAGTTTGGAACCATCTTCTCCATCCCAGAGATAGCCATGAATGCGCTGTGCAGAGCCCTCTTCTGGATAGTGCAGGTATCGTAAATGACATAACCCAGAGTCACATTCGGCAGGATATCGCCTCTGTGGTTTATTTCGTCTATGGCAAACATGAATGCCAGGAGGTGCTGGAGATACTGTAGAGATGGGCTGCAAGAGACTATATTTAGTAGGACATTTTCTGTAGTAGAAGAAAGTTGATTCTGGAGGTGTGGTTAGCTTACGGGGACAACTAAGGCTGATTTGCATATTCAGGATGGTTAATGACGTGCAAATCATTTCAAGTTGATGCAGTACTATGCAAATTGAGTATGGAGATTGATGTATCTTAACGATGAACCAATCAATTCTTGCTGAGGGAAACTTCGATTGGTCCATTTTCAAACTCCATATATTTGCATACACAATTTGCATAATCCTGCATCAACTCAAAATTATTTGTGTCTCATTGACCATCCCTATGTGCCAGTGTGTGTTTTTAAAAAAAATTCATTATACAGTTGGCTGCAGCGCAATCCTGCATCGTCAGCATTGTCCCGTCAGATGGATACTTACTGGATGCACTTCACCAGTGAGGGGGGGAGGCTGGAGATCGTACTGGCCGTAGAGTGGGACATGGAGAGTTGCAGGATGCCCCCTAGAATCACGTCTCCCTCCTGCTGGTATTCCTGGGGTACCACCACTTCCCGGAATTGACACGCCACGAGTTCCACGTCTTTTGTGACAGGAAATAAAGACAGCCAGAGTAATGAGTTAAAGTATTTGGTCAGTAAAGCTTCCGGCTGAGCCTATTGAAAAGAAAAAAAAATTGCATTGTTAGCACTGTCTGTGACAATATACTTTCTCAAGAACCTGTCTTTTAAAGGACACCGGAGGTGAAAATAAACTAATGAAATAAACAATTGTATCTATTTTCCTACTCCTAAAAAAATTACTTTTTAAGATATTCCACAGTTTTATTTTATATTTAAATCTACTTTAGTTTATACTGTTTTATTGTTTTTGCTCAATTACACCTTCATTGAAGTATGCCAGAACTAAAATCTATGAACTATTGACCTATTTTATATCTCTTTCCTGCTCTGAGAAGCCATTTTCTGCTAGGAAAGTGTGTTATAGTTGTAATTTCTTATCAGTGAGGGTCACACTGTAGTCTGACCCAGCCCTGACTCAGACAGGAACTGCCACATACATACCTGATTTTTAACTCTTTCAGGCAGAGAAAGAAGAGAAGGAACACAGCATAGTTATTTGCGTGCTAAGCACTGTACATACACATGTCTTCCTCACCATGTCACATGTCACCTCGGGTATTCTTTAGAAGGAAAACCCGTGGACTGTCAGCAGTGGGGGTGGTTGCAGCCAGTGCTGCTCATCCAGATTCTGGATATCCGGGTAACCCGGATATCCAACCTTTTTTCAGCTATCCAATTCGGACTCAGATACCAGATTTCTGTAGAAATCCGGATAGCTATCTGCGGATAGTTGGCTGGCAATGTGGATATCTGCGGAAATCCGACTATTGAGATACTGTATGATGTCCAGGACGTCATCGAGCCAATCAGAGGGCTCCCAGCAGAAGCCCTAGCAACCAATCACAGAGGGGAACACTGGCCAGCCCCACCTGACCTCATTGAGCCAATCAGAGGGCTCCCAGCCTAAGCCCTGGCACCCAATCACAGAAAGGAACACTGGCCAGCCCCCCTGTATAATAAGGAGGGCTGCCATGATGAGACATATTGTCCTTGCTTGTGAATGATCACTGAGAGACATGCTCCAGTGCTGATGGCCTAGCAAGTGCTGTACACAGTGATAAACCTAAACCTGTTCAGTGATTAACCCCTTCACTATCACTACACTATTGTTATATTGTTAATTAGCTTGATTTCCTTGTGTGACAGTCAGAGTGTGTGCTGCAGGGCTGCTGCAGCTGCTATGTGTCTGTGTGTGTGCTGTGCACAGACCAGGCCAGCTGCTGCCTGCTGGCCAGCTATTAGCCTTAGCTAGCTACAGTATATGTTATGTTAGGGATTAGGGAATAGGATTACTGTGTTATTGCGTAGTTAGTACTGTAGTACTGCAGTCAGTGCTAGTAGTTGTTAGAGTAGTAGTACTACTGTGTTAGCTAACTACAGAATTGCTGTGCTGCTGAGCAGTGCCAGTATGAGAGGTAGTGTCTTCGCCTCTGCTATCTGACTGTCACTCGGCACGTGGCCCTTGGCACCTGGCACGTGGCCCTTGGCACTTTGCAGGTGGCACTTCGCACTTAGCACGTGGCACGTGGCACTTTGTACTTGGCACGTGGCACTTTGCACGTGGCAGGTGGCACTTTGCACATGGCACTTTGCACGTGGCACTTTGCACATGGCAAGTGGCACTTGGCACTTGGTAAGTGGCACGTGCAAAGTGCCACGTGCCAAGTGTAAAGTGCCACGTGCCAAGTGCAAAGTGCCACGTGCCAAGTGCAAAGTGCCGCGAGCAAAGTGCAAAGGGCCACGTGTAAAGTGCCACATGCAAAGTGCAAAGTGCCAAGTGCAAAGTGCAAAGTGCCACGTGCAAAGTGCCACGTGCAAAGTGCCACGTGGAAAGTGCCACGTGCAAAGTGCCATGTGCAAAGTGCAAAGTGCCACGTGCCAAGTGCAAAGTGCCACATGCAAAGTGCAAAGTGCCACAAGCAAAGTGCTACGTGCAAAGTGCCAAGTGCCAAGTGCAAAGTGCCACATGCCAAGTGCCAAGTGCTACGTCCGGCATGCTCCTGGCACACATTACACCTGCTGCTGCTGCATTGCCCTGCTCCTGCTGCCTTTACTGCTCCCACCGCCAGGGTGCCACAGGCCACTGCTGCTGTGCTGATACCACCTATGTTTAACCCAAAACACAATTGCTGCGTTATTTTTGGGAGGTGTCTTGGATGAAAACTGCCATGTCCCAGTTGTGCGGTTGGACTTTGGACACAATGTGGGCTGCACGACCGCTGTCTGGAACCTAGTCCTGATGTTAATTGACAGCCATTTTTGGGGGGGGGGGGGGGTTTAAGTCCCCACATCATCAATTAGTGTTCCCCTTTAAAAAATAATGATGCTACATGCCTCATTGTCCCTAAAAAAGTTTTTTTAAAGCAATTTAAAGGCCACTTCCGTTTTTTCTATCCAGATATCCGAATTTGCCTGGATACCCCGGATACTGGGGTCGGATATCCTATTCGGATTCGGATCAGGCAATTTTGAACTCAGATATCCTACCTGGATGGGGGTATCCGAGCAGCACTGGTTGCAGCATTTGGGACTGAACTGTGAGTGTCAGTGATGTCATTGTGATTTACAGTATGGATCCAGGTCAAAGGTGCCGACCCTAATAAATCATGGATAAACTAGCTGTGTGGAACACAATGGTGGGCGGACTCCTCATCTAGATTACATTATCTATACACGTATGTTAAAGTGGATCCGAGATAAACTTTTACTCATTGCATAATTGTGTTCCTTTCATATAGGGCATTCCTCAAGCCAAATACTGTTTTTGTTTTGTCTTAATGGTCTAATTCCCTATAATCTAAACAAGCCTGGTCCACAGCTTTTCAGAGAGCCTTGACACTCGGTCTCAGGTAGCAAGGGCTTATGGGAGCTCAGTCTGGGCAGGAGGAGGAGGAGGTTGCTAGCCAGAGATTTCAGAGCCAGAGGGGTGGGGAGGAGGGAGGAGGAGGAGGGGGAGTGAAATTTTCCACAGGCTGAAGGCTAGAGATGCTATCAGCTTGCCTCAGTGTAGTGTGACAAACAGAACATGGCTGCCCTCGTTGTATCACAGCAATAAATAAGCATACACTTTTGAAGCTGTTTGCAGCTAGATTTGTTGTGTAAACTATCTAAATTTTAGATAAGATATATAGACAAGTTACTTGTTAGAGTTACTTTTTCATCTTGGATCCGCTTTAACTCCTTACTGCCCTGGCTTCACCTTGCTTTTCCTTTAAGCTCAGCTAAGCACTGTAGTGACACATATTAGAATGCAGCAAGTTATTCAGGATACCCACTTTCATGGTATCGGAAACACTTCCCATATCTATAGTATATTTTGCTGTATATTGGTATGGGCCCCCCTGCTCCCAGTTATGTTTAGCCTAGGCTGTTTAGCTAGGTGGAATTCTCCTCCCAGTGGGATCTAGGAGACCAGGAGACCAGGTGTGACTTCAGGCATAGAACCAACACTCCGCAGAGATCCCCTGCCAGCAGTAAAGAGGTTGCCAATTGTGATAAATGTCAGACTGTAAATCAGGGAGAGGCAAGATTTTACAATGGGCAAACACTGACTAAATCATTTATAAACTAGTACTGCAAAAAAACAAACAACAAAAAATCAGTTAATCAAATCTAACAAGAGTCTTGCAATATAATCTATCATGGTTACTTATTACGTGTTCTTGAAATTACAAATGCGCTGCCAGTACCATTTTCTGAGCGCTTTGGCTCAATGGAAGGTAAGAGCCACTGATTCATATACAATATACAATATGTACAAACAAAGAAAGAAATAAGAACAAGTCAATCAATTCACCCACATTCACTTAATTATACGTGGAGTTTTGTATCAGGATGATACCATTTATTGGCTAACTTAGACGATACTAGGAGGGGCTTCTGCCGCACACCCACCATTGCTAATCAAAATGATAATAAAAATCATCACAACAAGGTCATTTCCTTACCATTATCTCATTCAAACTCTTTGAAACATTTCGATCCTACAGGAAAAAAAAAAGAAAAATGAATATTATTTCCTGACAAAACTTTATTATTTCCACCCAGGTAGAAAACATACTGCCAGCAAGTGATCACTGACTATAACCGGTGTACCAAAACCAAGAAGGACACAGGGCCAAAGTGATCAGTTAGTGAGGAGTAAATATGGCCATTTTCACTTCCCATCTTTTTCACAAAGATTTTATATTTTCTCACAAATGAGAACAACCCCGAAAATGCAAGTATGTAGTTGCTGTTACTTTCTTTCCAGCAATACTTCTCACTAAACAAAACTTCCCAGAATTCTCATCTCTGCCTTTTTGTTATTGGTTCAAAAGCCTGTGCAAATCAGGGAATCCATTTCTTGTATCCCTCTGCACCATATTCTCTAGTCATATTCTTTTTTTTTTTGTAACACTGTTTTTATTAAACAAATATTGTACCATACAAACATTTGAAATTGTCAGCAAATGTCCATTTCAACAAAAAGGCATATATTCTGTCTATAATACAATAAAATTGGAGATATGAAAAATGGGTTATCGTGTGAGTTTGTACTGTCCTACATTTCCATTTATCCATGAGACAATAAAAACAAAAGCAAAAAAGAAAAAGAAAAAGAAATAACATGCTGTTACAATAGAAGTTAAGTTAAAACCTGAGTATTTGTTCCTGTGGTCTGTTGTTCATCAATTTGGAAAGGAAAGCGTAACATTACTAGCATGAGCTGTGCCCCACTAAGGAGGAGTAGAAAGAAAAAATCATGGATCATTATGATGTATGTTAGTTAGGCCATTCATGGTAATCTGTGGGATCCCAATAAGAATTTGTTTCCCGTCTGGTATCCCTTAGGTCATTTCAATGAAAGTTAGAAGGTGAAGACACATATCAGGGAGGGAAGTAGTTGAGAAAGTACGTCTCCCATGGGTCCCATATTTGTTTAAATCTCTCTTCCGTATCTCTCAGAAGAGAAGTGAGATATTCCATCACCTTAGTCCAATTAATTTTTGCAGTAACTTCAGAAATTGTAGGAGAGAGGGGTTTACGCCAATGGGATGCTATAGATAGTCTAGTAGCTGTTAGTATATGTGTAATCAGTCTCATCACATGTTTCTTTATTCCTGGTATCGGTTTACCTAGGATCATATAGAGGGGGTCTAAAGGGATATTAGTATTTGTTACCCTTGCTATTAATGATTGAATCTCTACCCATAGTGGTTGAAGAATTGGACAATACCAGAATATATGCTCTAGAGAGCCTATCTGATTACATCCCCTCCAGCATTGATTGGGTACATCCGGATATATTTTTGATAATACTTCCGGTGTTCTATACCACCGAAAAATCAACTTATAAATGTTTTCCTTTACTTGTGTGCATATTGATGTTTTTTTCGCATTCTCCCATATTGAAACCCAGTCTTCCAATTCTAAGGATTGTCCAAGAGCTTGTTCCCACTTGGTCATATATGAATGTTTAAGTTTGAGGGTACCAGAATTGTCTAGAAGTAGCACATAAATAGCCGAGATAAGCCCTTTTTGGTGACCTTTGTTGTGGCACAATCTTTCAAAAGGAGTAAACATGGGAAGGAGATCTGTTCCCTTAGTGAGAGTTCTAGGGAAATGACTAATTTGATTGTATTCCATAGACAATTGTGGCGTGAAGGTTATTTTTTCCTCTAGTGCAGTTTTGGGGAGGAGTTTTCTGGTGAGAACATTCGTCCAATTATGGAGATTGGTATAATTAAGACTGAACCATCTGCCCATGAATCTTTCTGTCATACCTGGAGCAAAAGCAGGGTTACCTAGTATAGGATATAATGGAGATATTGAGGATCTGAGATTAGCTTTCAGAACTGTTGAGTGCCATACTTGAAGAGTAAATTTAATCGTGGGGAGAAGTTTAATATGGGGTAGCTTGGGAGGAGATGGAGACCAAATCAGAGAAGCTAGGGAGATTGGGTAAATACTGAACGCCTCTATGAGGCCCCACTTAGTGTATGTCTTTAGATCCGACCATTCAGGGAGTTGGCGTAGGTGGGTGGCCTGATAGTATAGTTTCAAATTAGGTAGACCCAAGCCCCCCAGTTCTCTAGAGGTTAATAAAACAGAGGAGTGGATCCGTGGTTTAGAATTGTTCCAGACAAATTTTAAGAAGGCTCGCTGTAAGATTTTAAACTGTAGAGAGGGAACTTGGATAGGTAGTGTCTCGAATAAATATAGTAAACGTGGGAGTATATTCATTTTTAAGGAGTAGATCCTACCTATCCATGAGATTTTGTAAGCTGTCCATTTATGTAAATCTTGTAAGATAGATTGTATTAATGAGGGGAAGTTAGCTTTGTATAGAGTAGCGTAATTAGTTGTTAACTGAATCCCCAAATATTTAATAGAGTGAGTCTTCCATTTATAGGGAAAGGATTGTTTTAAGTTAAGGAGCATTGTCGGTGGCATCTTAATAGGAAGTGCTTCAGACTTGTCTTGGTTAAGTTTGAAGCCTGAGATGGCTTCAAATTCTCTTAAAATTGAGTGTAGCACTGGGAGAGAGGTGAGAGGGTTAGTTAACGTTAACAAGATATCATCTGCGAAAAGCGATATTTTATATTCCTGAGTGTTTTGTTTGACTCCAGTTATATCCTGATTTTGTCTGATGGCACACGCCAGGGGTTCAATACTTATAGCAAACAAGAGTGGGGATAGAGGACACCCCTGTCGTGTGCCATTTGTTATGGGGAAGGGAGATGCCGAAGCAAAGGGAAGTTTAACCGTTGTAGATGGAAAGAGTATAAGTAGCGAATTAAAGTCAAAAAGGTTCCACAAAAGCCCTGACGTTCCATGACCCTAAGCAAAAAAGGCCATGACAACCTATCGAAAGCCTTCTCTGCATCCAAACTTAGTAGCAGAGAAGGCTTCCCAGATCTGTTCATCAATTCTATCAGATCGATAGCTTTCCTAGTGTTGTCTCCCGCCTGACGGCCTAAAATGAAACCTACTTGATCGTTATTAATCATAGAAGTAAGGATTGGGTTTAAGCGGTTTGCCATTACTTTTGTGATAATTTTTAAATCCGAATTAAGTAAAGATATAGGCCGGAAATTCTGTGGAAGTTGTGGATCCTTGCCCTCTTTAGGGATCATAGTAATCAGGGAGTTCAGAAATGAGTTAGGTGCTACATTCCCCTTCATAAGTGCATTTGCTAGTTTAGTCAAGTAAGGGATCAGAGTGGATTGAAGTTTTTTATAGTAAGAGTACGGTAGGCCATCTGGACCAGGGGCCTTTGTGGAAGGAAGATGTTTTATAACCTCTGTGATTTCTTCATCTGTTATAGGGGCATTAAGTGAGTTAATGTTTACTTCAGTTAGAGAAGGCATATTTAATTGATCTAGGAACGCATCTATTTTAGATAGATGTGTAGAGAGATTGGGATATTTTGGTAAGTTATAGAGAGTCTTATAATAGTCTGTAAAAATTTGTGCCACCTTTCGTGGGTGGTAGTGGACAGTTCCGTGGGTATCTTTCATAGAGTATATGGAATGGTTGGAAGATTTTGGGTTTAATTTACGGGCCAGAATAGTATGTGGCTTATTGCCTCTTTCATAAAAAAGTTGTCTCGTCCATCTCAAGCTTTTCTCCAGTTGTGTGCATTGAAGGGTTTGTATTTCCTGTTTGAGGGTTTGTACTGCAGAGTAATGTATCTGGGTTGGGTTAGATTTATATAGTTTTTGGGCCGAGTCTAAATCTGAGTAGAGCTTGGAAAGTCTTGAGGAAGACATTCTTTTACGTTTAGTAGCCTCTGATATAAACAGACCCCTGATGAAGGCCTTGTGTGCCTCCCATACCATCCCATAAGGGGGGCCTGATTCAGTATTAACTGTGAAATAAGATTGCAATTCATCTGCAAGCCTAGATAGGATCTTTTTGTCTTGTAATAGAGTTTCATTTAATCTCCAGAAAATCGGTTTGTGAGTATGGGAGAGTAAGTCAATTTCTGTGATGACTGCTTGGTGGTCTGACCATGCAATTGGAAGTATTTCAGCTCCCTTCAGTGATGACAGAAGACTAGATGTTGAGAAGAAATAATCAAGGCGGGAGTGAGATGCATGTGGGGGAGAGAAGAAGGTATACTCAATAGAGGTAGGGTTAGAGATCCTCCATAAATCAAGCAGTTTATATTGTCTCATAAGGATTCTAAACTTGCGGGAGTTGCGTTCGTGAGTATTCTCTAGTCATATTCTACTGCCATGTCTCTTTTCTTATACAGGGAGGTTCCTGCAGATTTCTGAGTGTGCCAGTCAGTGACATGACTATGTACTCTGTACAGTGCTGCAGAAGATGTCAGTGCTATAAAAATACATAATAATAATATGGGAGGACATTACACTATGACTATGGTAGGATTAGATTGTGAGCCCCTCTGAGGACAGTCAGTAACATGACTATGTACTCTGTACAGTGCTGCAGAAGATGTCAGTGCTATATAAATACATAATAATAATATGGTAGGAAATTACACTATGACTATGGTAGGATTAGATTGTGAGCTCCTCTGAGGACAGTGAGTGACATGACTATGTACTCTGTACAGTGCTGCAGAAGATGTCAGTGCTATATAAATACATAATAATAATATGAATAATATGGTAGGACATTAGACTATGACTATGGTAGGATTAGACTGTGAGCTCCTCTGAGGACAGTCAGTGACATGACTATGTACTCTGTACAGTGCTGCAGAAGATGTCAGTGCTATATACATACATAATAGTAATATGGGAGGACATTACACTATGACTATGGTAGGATTAGATTGTGAGCCCCTCTGAGGACAGTGAGTGACATGACTATGTACTCTGTACTGTGCTGCAGAAGATGTCAGTGCTATAAAAATACATAATAGTAATATGGTAGGTCATTAGACTATGACTATGGTAGGATTAGATTGTGAGCTCCTCTGAGAACAGTCAGTGACATGGCTATGTACTCTGTAATGTGCTGCAGGAGATGTCAGTGCTATATAAATACATAATAATAATATGGTAGGACATTACACTATGACTATGGTAGGATTAGAGTGTCAGCTCCTCTGAGGACAGTCAATGACATGACTATGTACTCTGTACAGTGCTGCAGAAGATGTCA